>NC_086445.1:691000396-691008446 GCF_028390025.1 Pseudophryne corroboree | reverse complement strand
CACTGCTGGGTGGCATATTTTATGTATTTGGCACTGCTGGGTGGCATAATTTCTGTGTTTGGCACTGCTGGATGGCATAATTTGGGTATCTGGCACTGCTGGGTGGCATAATTTCTGTATTTGGCACTGCTGGATGGCATAATTTGGGTATCTGGCACTGCTGGATGGCATAATTTCTGTATTTGGCACTGCTGGATGGCATAATTTGGGTATCTGGCACTGTTGGATGGCATAATTTCTGTATTTGGCACTGCTGGGTGCCATAATTTCTATATTTGGCACTGCTGGGTGGCATATTTTGGGTATCTGGCACTGCTGGGTGGCATAATTTCTGTATTTGGCACTGCTGGGGTTCATTACTTGTGTATATTTGTAACAGCTGGTTGGCAAAATTTGGGTATGTTGCACTGCTAGTATACATATTATTATTATTATTATTATTATTATTATTATTATTAATATTAGTATGAATTTTTTTTTTTTTTAAGTTTTTTTTTCAGAGATGTCCGAGGAAGAAGCAAGGAGGCTTTCTCTATCCGCACAGGAAGAAGAATCCTCGGAAAGACAGCAACAAACATCACCAACCGACCATGGCAGAGTTTCGCATGAAGAAGCGGACTCGGGAGAAGAATCCAGCAGCAGGGCACCCAACTTCACAGATGAAGAAACGGACACCCTAATCAATCAAGTTGTTCATCACTCCTTTCAACTTTTCGGATCGCCGGCAAGAAATGTTCATCACCGATTCAAGGGAACGACGTGGAATGAAATCTCTGAATCAGTTTCTTTGGGAGGTGGGTTCAAGCGAAGCAACGAAAGTTGCAAGAAAAGGTTACGCGACTGTAGAAGATCCGTCAATCTCAAGATCCAAAAAGGGCAAAAATTACACAAGGATTGGGAAAAGAAGATGGAGAACTACTTCGTACTTGTGCAGGAAGAAATGGCAGGAACCAGTGCAGAAGGTATTATTTTTAAAAATTCTATAAAATTAATTTTTTAATATTCTTTTTAAAAAACTAATTATTTCAACAAAAATTTAAATTTCGTATTTCTTTCAAAAGGAGCCACAAAATATTCTACGCCAACAAAACATAGCACGCCACAAACGGAAACAACGCCAAAGAAGAAAACAAAATCGCAGAAAGGTTAGGGACATATCGTATTTTATATATATATATATATATATATATATATATATATATATATATATTCAAAAAATATTTTGTATGGAAACAAAACTAATAACTACAGTATGTTCTTTATATAAATATTACAGATTCCACAGTTAAGGCAAAGAGAAGAGTTTCTTTTGGATATCCGACAACTGGAGGAGGTGCTGAGGATACCGGTAAGGCATAGTTTTTGTACATGAAATTATAAATTTTGGTACATGTATATCTATCAATGGGTATATACCTCTAGCTTGCACTGTTTGCGTATCTTTAGCTGTCTGTATTTCTGGCACTGCATATTTTTGGGTTATAATTATTGTATATATCTATATTGACATTTTAGAAACCCAGATACAGCATACAATATTGCCGATTGATTCAACACTGCAAGCAGCGACACTTCAAGCAGAATCAGCCCAGATGCACCCACCCACGGTGCAGGAAGAAACATCATCCCAACAGCCACTTCCAGAAGAAAATTCATCACAGGGGCACCCACAGACACTGCCAGAAGAGTCCTTTTCACAGAGCTACCCTGCAATTGGAGACCATAATCTTGTTGAAAGAACAGAGCAAATTCCGGACATGGAAACTTCAGGCAGTGTACCAGAAGTCCTTGAATCAAAAACACCGGAAACTACGCCAGGAGGTAGCAATTTTATATTTATTTACAATTTAGGAGTGTTTAATTGTGTTCAACTGTAATTTGTTAAACTAAATTATTTACTTGTATTACAGAGTCATCACTCAATCTAATACTGGAAGCTTTAAAGAACATGGACCAATGTAGAGCTGAAGAAAGCCAAAGGATTAATAATCGTTTGGACAACATGGAACAGAACATCGACCATATCAAGACAGCTGTTGTTCAACAAAATGACGCAATGATATCGCTGGCCCGATACTACGATCAACTTGTGTCAGCACATATGTCGGTGGTTGGACATTGCAAGAGCATGGAGCAGAAGATTGAACAGATCAGCACCCAACAAAATGAACAGCGGGATGGAGAATCCCATCAGGAACAACTCTGTCGACAACACAATGATTCTCTGGAACATATTTCATTGCAATGCCAACAGATTGGAACAGGCCTTCAAAGCATGCTACTGTGGCAACAACAGTGCAACCTAAACACAAGCATGATTTCAACAAGCCTGCAGCTGATGACAGACGAAGGAAGAAGATTGCACAGCGCACAACCACAGCAGGCAGAACGAAGTTCGGAAGTCACAACACCATCAAACAGAACATCAATTGATCAAGAAATGTATGCTCAAGAAGAGAGAGGAGATCTGGCTTATCAAAGAGCATTGTCAGTTTTGAGACTGCAGCGTCAAAGGTCAGAAGAATTGGAGCAGTCCATAATACAGCAAGAGATGTGGAACAGAGCACAGCAGGAGATGTTGGAACAAGCACAGACAGTTATGTGGAACAGAGCACAGGAGGAGCATGCCCGAGCCCAGGAGGAACATGCCCGAGCCCAGGAGGAACATGCCCGAGCCCAGGAGGAGCATGCCCGAGCCCAGGATGAGCATGCCACAGCACCGGAGGAGCATGCCACAGCCCCGGAGGAGCCGTCAGGATCCCAGGAGGAGCCGTCCACAACAGCAAACTAGCCGGACACAGGGACCAGTCCGCTAATCAAGCACAGAGGCTGGCATAGAGCTTGGCGGAGGACTTGCCAAGGGTAAGTCATCTAGCTTTTTCCTCTTTCTTTTCCCCAACAAGCTAGGTATTTGTCCGTAGCGGTGTGCTAAGTTAGGGAAAGGAGATCAGCAATGGTGTCAGGGACAGTTAGTGACAAGCAAAGGTATTTTTTTTTATAAACTGACTGTGTCTTTTTTTCTTTACAGCATACCGACAACTGGCAAGACCTAATCGGAGAAGGGTCCAGTCCGCTAATCAAGCACAGAGGCTGGCATAGAGCTTGGCGGAGGACTTGCCAAGGGTAAGTCATCTAGCTTTTTCCTCTTTCTTTTCCCCAACAAGCTAGGTATTTGTCCGTAGCGGTGTGCTAAGTTAGGGAAAGGAGATCAGCAATGGTGTCAGGGACAGTTAGTGACAAGCAAAGGTAGTTTTTTTTATAAACTGACTGTGTCTTTTTTTCTTTACAGCATACCGACAACTGGCAAGACCTAATCGGAGAAGGGTCCAGTCCGCTAATCAAGCACAGAGGCTGGCATAGAGCTTGGCGGAGGACTTGCCAAGGGTAAGTCATCTAGCTTTTTCCTCTTTCTTTTCCCCAACAAGCTAGGTATTTGTCCGTAGCGGTGTGCTAAGTTAGGGAAAGGAGATCAGCAATGGTGTCAGGGACAGTTAGTGACAAGCAAAGGTAGTTTTTTTTATAAACTGACTGTGTCTTTTTTTCTTTACAGCATACCGACAACTGGCAAGACCTAATCGGAGAAGGGTCCAGTCCGCTAATCAAGCACAGAGGCTGGCATAGAGCTTGGCGGAGGACTTGCCAAGGGTAAGTCATCTAGCTTTTTCCTCTTTCTTTTCCCCAACAAGCTAGGTATTTGTCCGTAGCGGTGTGCTAAGTTAGGGAAAGGAGATCAGCAATGGTGTCAGGGACAGTTAGTGACAAGCAAAGGTAGTTTTTTTTATAAACTGACTGTGTCTTTTTTTCTTTACAGCATACCGACAACTGGCAAGACCTAATCGGAGAAGGGTCCAGTCCGCTAATCAAGCACAGAGGCTGGCATAGAGCTTGGCGGAGGACTTGCCAAGGGTAAGTCATCTAGCTTTTTCCTCTTTCTTTTCCCCAACAAGCTAGGTATTTGTCCGTAGCGGTGTGCTAAGTTAGGGAAAGGAGATCAGCAATGGTGTCAGGGACAGTTACTGACAAGCAAAGGTAGTTTTTTTTATAAACTGACTGTGTCTTTTTTTCTTTACAGCATACCGACAACTGGCAAGACCTAATCGGAGAAGGGTCCAGTCCGAGAAGACAACAGAATAATGATGCAGGCATAGAGCTACCAAGGTATGCTGCATCGTATAAGTCTGATTTTTCTTAAGTCACAGAAGATAATGGATACACATTAGTTTTACGGGGTATGGACCAGTTCTATATTTGCCTTGTGCACTTTAGTAAATAGTGTATGGTGGATGCCTGTTGTATTCCCATACTAACAGACGCAATTTTATTTATTTGACCGTAGGAGCCGGGCACACTTGTGCAAGATTGTTAATTATCGGCTTTTGTTTTTCACATTTATCATGCAGGACTGGTTGACACAAGCCTGCATGCTTAGTGGGACTTAGGGTTGTGTGGAACAGGCCAACCTCATATGGGCTTACTGGTACTGTTCCACGCTGATAGGTGACTGATCTCGCAAGCGCAATGTTATTTTGGCAGATTACACTAACAGGCATCACAGGGAAGCGCATCTCCTGAACTAAGTCTGGCTCCACAGCGGTACCAATCCTTCTTAGTAAGGGGGGGGGGAGCATTGTAGAATAGAAATAAAAATATAATTAACTTGATTTAGCAACCCAGCTGATTTGTAATTTTTAAAAAGTTGGTGTTGCGGTATCCATGTTCTGTGGTTCCATGTTGGCTCTGTGATAAATTGTGTTTTTCAATTTTCATGTGTGTGCGTGTGTCCCTTCACATTACAATGTCATGTTCATGTGTTTGATGCACAGCAGAGTGTCTATATTCCTCGGGTTAATATAGTAAATGTAACAAAACTATTAGACATTCTCAGGCGAGAGGGACTAATCAAAAAGATGCCATTAAAGGGATCATATCAAATATTTATATCAAATTTTAGCATACTGAGAAAGAGATGAAAAAGTTAACTCAGTCTATGGGTGACATGATGAATAGAGATTAAGTGACAATACCAGAGCCAGAGTCACAGACCCTTACCATTAGTCCAACAATGCGTACTGTGGCATATATGATGCAAGCTGACAATGATGATGAAGTGTCTTACGCAGAGTATGGTGATGTTTTTGGTCTGGGTCTGTATCTTTATTACAAGGGCTAAAATCTGTGATCTAAACCATAAGCCACATTATACAAATTACTGAGAAAATACGGAGGACATGGAGTCTTATTTCAATTTAATAAAAAAAATCATGTTTACTATTACAGCATCAAAATGGTCAAATGCTGTATTTGCAGAAAACTAAGTTGTGAAAAGTTGAGGTATGAGGGGACATGGTTATACATTAATATGGCTGTATTGAAAAATAACTCTAAATTTACTATTTTAATCTCCTTTTGCAGAACATCCATGATGGAAGAACCGAAGAATTTGGAACTAAATGATCATTGCGGCACAGAAGCCTTCTACAGTCAAAACCAAAAACATCAACCCTAAAGTCATTGTTCCAGGCATCAAATAAAGAAGCTGAAAAATGGGGGCATAGCTAAACTAGGACTTCAAAAACTGTAATCCAATGCTCGCATGATCACCAGCATTGATTGTTGGAACTGTTTTAAAAAAAATTGAGAATATTAACCACAAAAATCCATTATGTATGCAGCAGTGAGGCTATATGAACACGCTAGATGCTCATAGCATGCAGATGCACTCTGTTAGTGGCTCATTCGGTTACCTGTATTCCTCAGGATTCAAAATAAAGTACTTTATCTTGCATCCTAGAGGAAACTGGGGTAAACATTAGTACCATGGACAATAGACAGGTCCACTAGGAGCCATGTGCTTTTTAGTAGTGTTGACTAGCTAATCCCTCTATGTCGCTCCTAGTAGACTGTTTAGAAAATCTGCCTGGAGGAGAAATTCACAAGTGTGAGAGCTCCTGAGGATTTTAGCAGATTTTTATTAGTTTAAGGTTAGTATTTGACCGGAGAATGGGTTGGACCAGTATGCCTGCTTCGTTGGACTTGACACAAGGAGCACATGATGGAGTTATTCACAAGAACAAACAACACCCCTAACAGAGCATGAAGATATGAAGAGTGGTGAGTACAGTTCCGGCGTAACAATTAGCTTGTAGACTATGTATATGGCGGCACAAGGATACCATCTACAGACTACCACAGACAATAGACTGCGGAAGCAGACTACAGGAGAAACGTGTACATCCTGCCCTTCACAGGTGAGTCCATGTTTTTGGTTGAAAGCGATAAGTGAGTAACTAAGGCAATGGTGGGTAAGTATACATATCTTCCTTCCACAGCTATACCGGCTACGAAATCGTATACTGCCCCTATATTGCATTCCTTTTGGATGAATAAATAATAAAAGAAAAACACTGCATCCTCTATTACCTTGAGAGGGGAGTATTTGAAAAATGCAGCTACTGGTTTTCAGGAACAAAACTCAAAATCTGCTTACTCAAAGCCTTCAGACTCCCGGTGGACCCAACTGCCTGAGCAATAGGCAGGTGGGACCACGTTTTTAATTTTACGGATAACATATGGCCGACATCTGTCCTACATCCATGGGTAAAAGATCGTACTGCACAGGGGTAGAAGGACAGTTCTTTCAATGATTCTTACCTCACTTAGTTTTCAAAACAGGCTTACCACCTTCTAAAAATTAAAATTTGGATTCAAAATAAATCAATTTCAAAGCTGGTACTGAGCCCATTCATTGTACCATTTCCACCTCAGATAAAAAACATGGGTTGATACCCATTTGTGGGAATGAAAAAATAATGTTTGGTAAGGGGATTTTGGAAAATATAAGACAATGACCACATACACACTATATAATTTACTGTTAATAAAGGGATAATATCTTAAGAAATAGAGTTAAACATTTCTAAGCATTGTTTGATTTTAGGTACTATCAAGAAACAACGTGTACAGGGCCGGTGCAAGGTTTTTTGGCACCCTAGGCAAAAGTCAGCCTACAGCCCCCCCCCCCCCCCCTTCCCCCTCTATCAGTAAAAATTAGTTCTAATAAAGGAGTGAGGTGTGATCTAGAGTCTGTGCAAATAGCAGAAAAAGAAAAACTAGATATATACAGTATTGCATAAATGACATGTTAAAATGAACCCAGTTCCAAAACCAGGTAAGGTACAGTATAATACAGTACCACAATCTGTTGTTTTATATTATAGATAGGCACTATATCTCATTGTTAATAATACTGTGGGCTGAAAAGCCTGCAATTGTTAATAGGGCTCCTCATAGGGGATGCAGTTAAGTTGGCGACAGTCAGGATACCGACGCTGGGATCCCGATCACTGACACTTCTGACAGCCGGAATACCAGCTAACGGGCTATTCCCACTTGTGGGTGTCCACAACACCCATAGAGTGGGAATAGAACCTGTGGCAAGCGCAGCATGCCACCGAGGCTGCAGCATGGCGAGTGCATCGAGCCCGTAAGTGGACTCTTTGCACTCACCCTGCTGCTGGCATACTGACGGTCGGGATGCTGTTGTCGGTATACTGACGGACAGCATCCCGGCCGACCGTATAACATACTGAACCCCCTCATAGTGCAGCAGAAACTAAACGCTATGTGTCTGTGATAGGGGAATACAGTGCGTCCACATATACACACATATTACATGCAGATATATACACACACTCACATATACACACATATCACGCACACATACAGCATGCACATAGAGACACACACACATACAGCATGCATATATACACACATACAACATACGCGCGCACACACACACACACACACACACACATATAGAAATATACACAGGCACAGCATGCACACAAATATCACACACATATAGCATGCACACACACACACATATATATATATATATATATATATACACAGCATGCATTGCACATATACACACACATACTGCGCTACTGTCCACACTCTGGCCACTTGATTCTCTGCTCTTACCAGCCGTGTGCACCGCTGTTGTGACACAGGGTCTTCGGGATAACATGGCAAAGCAGGGAGAGGCCAG